>NW_026706112.1:0-38499 GCF_029867415.1 Vicia villosa
TAAACGTACCACATAGAAGAATATTGATGCGCCCGCAAGCGCACTGATGTATCAAAATAATATAAAAGATTGTCGAACCACAGAGACCAACAATTAATCTACCGCTATCTATCGTCACTTTTTAAAGCTAAGGCTAATGAATAATTGGTTAGGGGGAAACTAAGACTAGAAATAAGACTAAATAGGATTAAGGAAATATATAAGAAAAGAGAGGCCGAAATGTGTATTCCGCGTACCTCGGGGACTCTGTAACTTGTGGCTTAAACTAGAGTTAAAAGGGTGTTTAGTAGAAAATAACAGTTTAAAGCCTAAACCTCACGCTCTCACGGTCTCGGACAAAGCCAGGCTCCCTAACCATGAGATTTTGCTCTCGCTCGCCCATTCAAATTAAGAAACATATTTTGAAAACTAATTAATTCCTAATCGATACATAAAGTGCTCTCGCTCTCTTTAGGATTGATGCCTAGTTTTTACTATCCGGTTTGACCCCCACGCTCTCGCAGTGCCGGTTCGAACCTTAATAGATTCCTCACTCTCATGACGAAATCGTGGTAAGTAACCTCTCACTCTCGTGACAAGTTTACCTAAATTAAAATTAAAAACCAAATCCAAAACAAAATTTAATAACGTTTATCAAGCCAACAAAATTAGCGAGTACCGTCGAAACGAAGGTCCTTACATAACGGACTCAAGGCAATTTAGCTAGACATACTATTAATTGAACACGAATTAAACATAACGATTGCAATTAAGAACAACATGGTAATTAAATTAAACTAAGCGATAAATAATAATAATAATAATAATAATAATAATAATAATAATAATAATAGTAATAAAGCAATATAGGGAAACCTGTAGAAACTGGAAATAAATTGCGATTCTTGAAATAAAGATGAACTGAAACAACTTCTATTAGTTCCGGAAAGATTTGATGATCCAAGAGTACACAAATTCTAGGCCTAATACTAATGGTGTGGTAGTTCCTCGATGTGAGAAACTACCACTTTTACAAATGTAATTTCTGCCTAAAACTACGAACAACACTTCCGGGCACAAACTTGGATGCCTTGAAAAATGAATGCTATGTCCTTTATATAGTGAAAACTAGTGGAAGTTATTTTTTAATTCATGTGATAAGTAGTGGAGATAATGGGAAGTTGGAGAAAGTGGAGATAATGGGAAGTTGGCTTCTACGTTTTCTGCTACTGCATGATAATGGCGACCGCCATTAGGCCAACGACGAACGCTATTTGGTCATTCATTAAATGACTTGGACTAGGTACATGGCGGATGCCATTAGGGTAATGGCGAACGCTGTGCGCTAGAAATGTCATTTTTCTGCACTTTCTTCTTCTCTTTTGCTTCTTTTCTCAGTTTTCTCGCACGGACGCTCTTATTTGACAAATACCTGAAACACAAACATAATACTAAGGAAAACAAGTAAAAGTTACTAAATAGCATGTGAATCAGATCTTAAAATATGATACATTTATGTGTTATCACCTATCACGTTGAAGTCTTTGACGAACCTCTAGCCCGAATAGTGTTTCAAACATCGTTGACTCTCAACAACCCGCTTCCCATCATGGAAATGTTTTACGAAAGTTTTTGGCCCCCTCTAATATAACTAAGTCCTATAAGGTTGTTTCTGAAGATTATCCATCGCCTTCTCTCAGGACTAGTCTAGCAAGGCGGTATCCATAGTTCTCTTACCTTCCATCTAATGGGTCTCACTCTCCTACATTTCGAACTATGCATTAACATTATTCGGGAAATCCCCACTTTCACTCCCTTGATTCTTTTATGTCGGAATTAGGGTGTATAGGGTAATACCAAAGTTTCTTATTTCCAATTCTAAACAGTTCACTATTTCGGATAACACCGATCCCAGGGTCCCGCTCACCAGGTTATTTCTATTTGGAAATCATTTTATCTATGCATTCTAAAACATAATATCTAACTTCATAATAGTACCAGATGTAACACCCTTCTAAACTCCGCGGCAATTTTAATAATTAATCAGAGTAAAAACATATGCACAAGGGTGCCACAATTATTCAAAATAATTAAATCAACTAAGGTCAAAGTCATGCTTCATTAGGAAACGGTTCACCAAAACATAATCATGTTTATCACAGCGGAATACTAAACATCATCAAATACAACCAAATGGAATCATAATTCAACATCAAATAAAATGGATAATTTCATAAAAACTCTATAACTATCGTTCCCCAGTGTTACAGATCAGAGCATGACCGACACGACCCTGTTAGAACAAGATTTGTTCTTATCAATTATCTTAGTTTTGATGATAACAATAATATGAATTTTGCTTAAGATAATATGGTACTCTAATCCAATGCAATTTCCCTTTCAGGAAATATATATAAAGAGTACGCATAATTCAGCGCTCAGAAGATGTGTCTCAAATGGTTCAGCATGCAACATCAGAACATGGTCTGGCAAGACATCAGAAGATGGTCGAAGCAGAATCAGAACATGGGTCTATGGAAGCATCAGAAGAACATGAGATCAGAAGCACTGAAGATCAGAAGATGGTATCACGCTCAGAAGCATTTCAAGGTCAGAAGATCAGAAGATGCTGTGCACCAAGCTGTTTGACTCTGATGATATTCAAACGTCGTATTCACAAACATCAGATCAGAAGGAAGTACACGTGGCAGACTACGCTGACTGACAAAAGGAACGTTAAAGCTACTAAAGGCTACGTCAGTAGACACAGCGTGAACAAGGCTCGAGGTAGTTGACAAAAGCGTATAACATTAAATGCAAAGCTGTACGGAACACGCAAAGCATTAAATGCATTCAACGGTCATCTTCTCAACGCCTATAAATATGAAGTTCTGATGAGAAGCAAGGTTAACGATCCTGAACAAAGACAATTCAAATTAACTTGCTGAAACGCTGTTCAATCTAAACTCAGAATCTTCATCTTCATCAAAGCTCACTACATTGCTGTTGTAATATCTTAGTGAGATTAAGCTTAAATTGTAAGAGAAATATCACAGTTGTGATTATCGCTTTTAAGAAGCATTTGTAAACTCTTGAATAGATTACATTAAGTTGTAAGGAACTAGAGTGATCAGTTGATCAGTATACTCTAGGAAGTCTTAGCAGTTGGCTGAGCAGGAAGTCTTGGCAGTTGGCTGAGCAGGAAGTCTTGGCAGTTGGCTGAGCAGAAAGTCTTAGGAGTGAACTAAGCCTAGAGTGATCGTGTTGATCAGTAGACTCTAGAAAAAGTCTTAGGAGTGAACTAAGCAGTTGTTCCTGGAGTGATCAGGTTGTGATCAGAAGACTCTGGAAGACTTAGTTGCGGCTAAGTGGAAAACCATTGTAATCCGTGCGATTAGTGGATTAAATCCTCAGTTGAGGTAAATCATCTCTGCGGGGGTGGACTGGAGTAGCTTCGTTAACAGCGAACCAGGATAAAAATATTTGTGCATTTATTTTTATCGTCCAAGATTTAAAGTCACACTTATTCAATCCCCCCCCCCTTTCTAAGTGTTTTTCTATCCTTCAATTGGCATCAGAGCGCCGGTTCTAAGGTGCAAGCACTTAACCGTGTTTAGAAAAGATTCAGGAAGAGAAAAACGCTTCATTTAAAAGATGGTTGATGAAAGTGAAAGGACTATACCTACACCTGCATCTACATCTGGCTCTGCTGAGCAATACAACGGTAACAATGGTTATACTAGACCGCCGGTATTTGATGGTGAAAACTTTGAATACTGGAAAGATAAACTGGAAAGTTACTTTCTGGGTCTAGATGGTGATCTATGGGATCTTCTGATGGATGGTTACAAACATCCTGTAAATGCCAGAGGCGTAAAGCTGTCAAGGCAAGAAATGAATGATGATCAAAAGAAGCTTTTCAGGAATCATCATAAATGTAGAACTGTTTTGCTGAATGCTATCTCTCATGCTGAGTATGAGAAGATATCTAACAGGGAAACGGCCTATGACATATATGAGTCCTTGAAAATGACTCATGAAGGAAATGCTCAAGTCAAGGAGACAAAAGCTCTTGCCTTAATCCAGAAGTATGAAGCCTTCAAGATGGAGGATGATGAAGACATTGAAAAGATGTTTTCGAGATTTCAAACTCTGACTGCTGGATTGAGAGTTCTTGACAAAGGATACACCAAGGCTGATCATGTAAAGAAGATCATCAGAAGCTTACCCAGAAGATGGGGTCCGATGGTGACTGCATTCAAGATTGCGAAGAATCTGAATGAAGTTTCTCTGGAAGAGCTTATCAGCGCCTTGAGAAGTCATGAAATAGAGCTGGAAGCAAATGAGCCTCAAAAGAAAGGTAAGTCTATTGCATTAAAATCAAATATCAAGAAATGCACTAACGCTTTTCAGGCCAGAGAAGAAGATCCTGAAGAATCAGAATCTGAAGAAGAAGATGAACTGTCCATGATTTCCAGAAGGCTAAATCAACTCTGGAAGACCAAGCAAAGGAAGTTCAGAGGCTTCAGAAGTTCAAGGAAATTTGAACGTGGAGAATCTTCTGATGAAAGAAGATTTGACAAGAAGAAGGTCATGTGCTATGAATGCAATGAGCCTGAACACTACAAGAATGAATGTCCAAATCTTCAAAAGGAAAGTCCCAAGAAGAAGTTTCATAAGAAGAAAGGTCTTATGGCAACCTGGGATGAGTCAGAAGATGATTCAGAAGATGAGCAGGCCAACTGTGCGCTGATGGCGACAGAAGATGACGGATCAGAATCTACATCAGAATCAGATTCTGAAGAGGTATTTTCTGAACTTACTAGAGATGAGTTAGTTTCCGGTCTAACTGAACTTCTGGAACTCAAGTCTCAGATTAGTCTCAAATACAAAAAGCTGAAAAAGCAATTTGAATTTGAAACAAAGAAGCTTGAGTTGGAGAATTCTGAATTAAAAGAAAAACTTTTAAAATTATCCAATAATGTTGGATCTCCTTCTGATTCAGAAAAATCCACTCCTAGTCTGAACCATATTCTGAAAGAATATGATTTAAGTTTCAGAAAGTTCTTATCTAGAAGTATTGGCAGAAGTCAGCTAGCTTCTATGATATATGCTGTGTCTGGAAACAAAAGAGTTGGCATTGGTTATGAGGGTGAAACCCCATACAAACTTGAACCTGTTGATGAAATGAAAATTACATACAAGCCATTGTATGATCAGTTCAAGTATGGCCACTCTCATGATATTAGGCACACCTCACATGCACAAAGTTTTCACATAACACACACTAAGAAGCATGTGACACAACCTAGGAAATATCATGAAACTCACATTAAGAATTATCATGCTGTTCCTCCTATTGCTTACAATGTTAAACCCAAGTTCAATCAGAACTTGAGAAAATCTAACAAGAAAGGACCCAAAAAGATGTGGGTACCTAAGGATAAGATTATTCCTATTGCAGATATCCTTGGCTGCAAGAAGGACAAAGCACAACATGTCATGGTACCTGGACTCTGGATGCTCGCGACACATGACAGGAAGAAGGTCTATGTTCCAAGACCTGGTGCTTAAGTCTGGAGGAGAAGTCAAGTTCGGAGGAGATCAGAAGGGCAAGATAATTGGCTCTGGAACTATAAAGTCTGGTAACTCTCCTTCCATTTCTAATGTACTTCTTGTAGAAGGATTATCTCATAACCTCTTATCTATCAGTCAATTAAGTGACAATGGTTATGATATAATCTTCAATCAAAAGTCTTGCAAGGCTGTAAATCAGAAGGATGGCTCAATCCTATTTACAGGCAAGAGGAAGAACAACATTTATAAGACAGATCTGCAAGATCTTATGAGTCAGAAGGTGACTTGTCTTATGTCTGTTTCTGAAGAGCAGTGGGTCTGGCACAGAAGATTAGGTCATGCTAGTTTGAGAAAGATCTCTCAGATTAACAAACTGAATCTTGTCAGAGGACTCCCTAATTTGAAATTCCAATCAGATGCTCTTTGTGAAGCATGTCAGAAGGGCAAGTTCTCCAAACCTGCATTCAAGTCTAAGAATGTTGTTTCTACCTCAAGGCCATTAGAACTCTTGCACATTGATCTGTTTGGCCCAGTCAAAACAGCATCTGTCAGAGGAAAGAAATATGGATTAGTCATCGTAGATGATTATAGCCGCTGGACATGGGTAAAATTCTTGAAACACAAGGATGAGACTCATTCAGTGTTCTTTGATTTCTGCATTCAGATTCAATCTGAAAAAGAGTGTAAAATCATAAAGGTCAGAAGTGATCATGGTGGTGAATTTGAGAACAGACCCTTTGAAGAATTCTTCAAAGAAAATGGTATTGCCCATGATTTCTCTTGTCCTAGAACTCCACAGCAAAATGGGGTTGTAGAACGAAAGAATAGGACTCTTCAAGAAATGGCCAGAACCATGATCAATGAAACCAATATGGCTAAGCATTTCTGGGCAGAAGCAATAAACACTGCATGTTATATTCAGAATAGAATCTCTATCAGACCTATTCTTAATAAGACTCCCTATGAATTGTGGAAGAATAAAAAGCCCAACATTTCATATTTCCATCCTTTTGGATGTGTGTGCTTTATTCTGAACACTAAAGATCATCTTGGTAAGTTTGATTCCAAAGCTCAAAAGTGTTTCCTTCTTGGATATTCTGAACGCTCAAAAGGCTACAGAGTATACAATACTGAAACATTGGTTGTAGAAGAATCAATCAATATCAGGTTTGATGATAAGCTTGGTTCTGAAAAACCAAAGCAAGTTGATAATTTTGCAGGTTGTGATATTGACATATCAGAAGTTGTTGAGCCAAGAAGCAACGCATCAGAAGCAGAGCTTCTCAGAAGCAAAGAATCTGAAGATCAAGTATCAGCTTCTCTGGAGGATCTAAGTATTTCTGAAGAACCATCTGTCAGAAGATCATCCAGACTCATCTCTGGTCATTCAGAAGATGTCATTCTTGGAAAGAAGGATGATCCAATCAGAACAAGGGCATTCCTTAGAAACAATGCAGACTGTCAATTAGGTCTTGTATCTTTGATCGAGCCAACTTCTGTTGATCATGCTCTAGAAGATCCAGACTGGATAATTGCTATGCAAGAAGAACTAAATCAGTTTACAAGGAATGATGTTTGGGATCTTGTTCCTAGACCAGATGGATTCAATATAATCGGTACAAAATGGGTCTTCAGAAACAAGCTCAGTGAGAAAGGCGAAGTGGTAAGGAACAAAGCCAGACTGGTGGCTCAGGGTTATAGTCATTAAGAAGGGATTGACTACACAGAAACCTTTGCACCAGTGGCCAGGTTAGAATCTATTCGTCTATTAATTTCTTTTGCCACTCAACATAACATCACTCTCTATCAGGTGGATGTTAAGAGTGCCTTCTTAAATGGTTATATAGATGAAGAAGTTTATGTCCATCAACCTCCTGGTTTTGAAGACTCTATGTCTCCTAATCATGTTTTTAAACTTAAGAAATCATTGTATGGATTGAAACAGGCTCCCAGAGCTTGGTACGAACGCTTAAGTTCTTTCCTTCTGGATAATGGTTTCACTAGAGGAAAAGTGGACACTACTCTCTTTTGTAAAACCTTTGAAAAGGATATTTTAATTTGTCAAATATATGTAGATGATATTATCTTTGGAACATCTAATGCTACACTTGGAAAGGAGTTTGCTAAGTCTATGCAGGCTGAGTTTGAAATGAGCATGATGGGAGAACTCAAGTATTTCCTTGGAATACAAATAAATCAAACATCAGAAGGAACGTATGTTCACCAAACCAAGTATGTGAAGGAACTTCTGAAGAAGTTTAATCTTCTAGACTGCAAAGAAGCCAAAACTCCTATGCATCCAACATGCATCCTAGGTAAGGATGAGGTAAGTAAGAAGGTAGATCAGAAGCTATACAGAGGTATGATTGGATCTCTTCTATATCTGACTGCTTCTAGACCTGACATTCTGTTCAGTGTTTGTTTGTGTGCTAGATTCCAATCAGATCCTAGAGAATCTCATTTAACTGCTGTTAAGAGGATTCTAAGGTATCTGAAAGGTACTACTAATGTTGGT
Source organism: Vicia villosa (assembly GCF_029867415.1). Lineage (NCBI taxonomy): Eukaryota > Viridiplantae > Streptophyta > Magnoliopsida > Fabales > Fabaceae > Vicia > Vicia villosa. The sequence goes on from NW_026706112.1 coordinate 8,072, forward strand.
TTAGTTTACAGAAAATCTAAAGAATACAACTTAGTAGGATTCTGCGATGCTGACTATGCTGGAGACAGAATTGAAAGAAAAAGTACTTCAGGAAGTTGCCAATTTCTTGGAAGTCATTTGATCTCCTGGTACAGCAAGAAGCAAGCAACTATTGCTTTATCAACAACAGAAGCAGAATATGTCGCTGCTGCTGGTTGTAGCACACAGATGCTCTGGATGAAGAGTCAGTTAGAAGATTATCAGATATTTGAGAGTAACATTCCTATATTCTGTGATAATACTTCTGCTATATGTTTATCTAAGAATCCTATTCTTCATTCAAAAGCTAAACATATTGAGATAAAACATCATTTCATAAGGGACTATGTTCAGAAGGGTGTTATTTCTTTAAACTTTGTTGATACAGACCATCAATGGGCTGATATCTTTACAAAACCCCTGGCTGAAGATAGGTTTAAGTTCATTCTGAAGAACATCAGTATGGATTTATGCCCAGAATGAGAAGATGAGAAGTTCTCATGTATGAGTATCTTCTGAAATGAATGTGGAACAATTTTTTTTTTGAAGTTCTGATTGAAATCTTTTAGAAATTATGATTCGGTTATTACTAACGTTTCATTGTCTAAGTTGATTCAGAACCTCTTTTAAAGCAAAACAGCTGTTACGTTTTATCTCGGGATGGTAAACCTGTCGTTACTATTCATGGATAAGCGCGCGTGCAGTTGAAGGGACGCCGACCATAGGTAACTGTGCTAGTCACCTCATTCGTCCTTATTATCTCTCCTCATGTCACGTAACATTAAATACTAGTCATCATTCGTTTCACTTTATTTTTTTTAAAATACTCTTCAAAATGGTTTTTTGGTTTCCTATCTTTTTGTTTTCCTCTTAAAAGTTTTCTCTCTCTCTCTCTCTCTCTCTCGGTTTTCATTTCTTCTCTCAAAACCTAGCGTTCACCCTAAGCCTGTTGAAGCTCCATGACTCAAAGGCGACAGATCTCTGTGCATCTCGGGATGGCTCTTCTAATACCGCTCAAGTCAGACTCTTCTTTGATGTTGTTATCAACTTTCATCCAAAGACAGAAGACTTTCTTGAGTTATGGGAGGAGGTTAAGAATGATATTCTTAACTTCTATGTTAAGGGAAAGCCCCGTTTGCAACATTAGCTCTCTGTCTGTGAACTGTCCCTCACTTCCTCCTTGGTTCTGGGATCTCTCCTACAGTGGAGGTTTCAGTCTGGAAGACAAGAAGTCCTCCGGGATTCTTGATGGGTTGACACAGAGCGTGTCTAGCTAGGGTTCTGTTTTTAATTTTTGTAGTGATTTCCTTTTTGGAAATCCTTTTTTGTATTTGCTAGGAATGTTTTTCTGCTTGTTAAACATAGGAACCTTTTGTAATATCTTTTGATGATCAATGAAAAAGTTTCTTTGTGTTTTACATTCCAGTAAATGTTTTTTTTTGTCGTTTTATACATCTGATTTTTTTTTTCTTTTTGATGTTATGACAAAAAGGGGGAGAAAGATAAATGATAAATGATTTGATTAAATCCATCAGTTGCTGGGTAAAGGCTCCCACACATTCACTAACAAGAACTACAAGTTCTATATGGTTTAAGTGTTTTTGCAGGTACAAAGAAGTGAAGTGAATCTTCAAAGCAAACACTAGAAGCAAAACCATGGAAACTGAAGCAAGCTGAGTGCTGTCAAGCTTCAGAGATCAGAAGCAAGAAAGAAGAATGAATCAGAAGCACTGATAATAGAATTTGAATATCATTGTCTATCCTGTTATGACAAAATTCTATTTGCCCTGATACATATAATGTTATGGCTCTGATACATTATTTGCTCTGATACATGTTTTTAGCCTAAATGCTCTGATACATTTGGCTCTGATACATATCATGTATTTGAATATACATTTTATGTTCTAACTCGTTCATACTGACTTTTGTCGTTTAGTTTTTGTTCTGTAACATTTCAGGATGTAGAGATGCTCAGATGATGCTCTGGTACATTCAACAATGTTCTGATACAAATCTAGCATGAAGTGATGTTGGTAGACATTCAAAGTTCTGAAGCTATCCGAGGGAAGCAGAAATCAGAAGATGTGAATGTTCTAAAAGATCCAGTAATTCAAGTTCTGAAGCTGTCCTGAATGGAAGCAGAAGTCAGAAGCTGTGAATGTTCTGAAGATCAAAGAAATTCAAGTTCTGAAGCTGTCCAATGGAAGCAGAAGTCAGAAGCTATGAATTCTCTGAAGGCAGAAGCTTATATGATCGTCTCTACCGAAATAATCAGGGAAGTCTTTTATCAAAGTTCTTCGAGTATTTATTTCAGGGGGAGATTATTTATCTCAGGGGGAGATTGTTAATCTCAGGGGGAGACATATTCATATGCTTATGCTATAGCTGTGTAATTTGTCTTTTGCCGTCTACTCTTTCTGATCGCAAATTCATATCATTTATATATGTTTTTGTCATCATCAAAAAGGGGGAGATTGTTAGAACAAGATTTGTTCTTATCAATTATCTTAGTTTTGATGATAACAATAATATGAATTTTGCTTAAGATAATATGGTACTCTAATCCAATGCAATTTCCCTTTCAGGAAATATATATAAAGAGTACGCATAATTCAGCGCTCAGAAGATGTGTCTCAAATGGTTCAGCATGCAACATCAGAACATGGTCTGGCAAGACATCAGAAGATGGTCGAAGCAGAATCAGAACATGGGTCTATGGAAGCATCAGAAGAACATGAGATCAGAAGCACTGAAGATCAGAAGATGGTATCACGCTCAGAAGCATTTCAAGGTCAGAAGATCAGAAGATGCTGTGCACCAAGCTGTTTGACTCTGATGATATTCAAACGTCGTATTCACAAACATCAGATCAGAAGGAAGTACACGTGGCAGACTACGCTGACTGACAAAAGGAACGTTAAAGCTACTAAAGGCTACGTCAGTAGACACAGCGTGAACAAGGCTCGAGGTAGTTGACAAAAGCGTATAACATTAAATGCAAAGCTGTACGGAACACGCAAAGCATTAAATGCATTCAACGGTCATCTTCTCAACGCCTATAAATATGAAGTTCTGATGAGAAGCAAGGTTAACGATCCTGAACAAAGACAATTCAAATTAACTTGCTGAAACGCTGTTCAATCTAAACTCAGAATCTTCATCTTCATCAAAGCTCACTACATTGCTGTTGTAATATCTTAGTGAGATTAAGCTTAAATTGTAAGAGAAATATCACAGTTGTGATTATCGCTTTTAAGAAGCATTTGTAAACTCTTGAATAGATTACATTAAGTTGTAAGGAACTAGAGTGATCAGTTGATCAGTATACTCTAGGAAGTCTTAGCAGTTGGCTGAGCAGGAAGTCTTGGCAGTTGGCTGAGCAGGAAGTCTTGGCAGTTGGCTGAGCAGAAAGTCTTAGGAGTGAACTAAGCCTAGAGTGATCGTGTTGATCAGTAGACTCTAGAAAAAGTCTTAGGAGTGAACTAAGCAGTTGTTCCTGGAGTGATCAGGTTGTGATCAGAAGACTCTGGAAGACTTAGTTGCGGCTAAGTGGAAAACCATTGTAATCCGTGCGATTAGTGGATTAAATCCTCAGTTGAGGTAAATCATCTCTGTGGGGGTGGACTGGAGTAGCTTCGTTAACAGCGAACCAGGATAAAAATATTTGTGCATTTATTTTTATCGTCCAAGATTTAAAGTCACACTTATTCAATCCCCCCCCCCCTTTCTAAGTGTTTTTCTATCCTTCAGACCCGACGTAAACGGATAAACTCTACGAGTTATCCTCACCAAGCACTAATGCCGCTACTCCTCAATCTGAAAATGACAACATGTAAGGGTGAGTCTCATTCTCAATTAGTAAATATTATGCAATTCATAAGCAACAAGCATCATAATATACCGTTCACCCAATTATACATATTCAGATTCACATCCATTATTAATTCACACAATAATAGATTACAACACACACTACAGAAACCCATACAATCATATTATGACAAAATGCATATGACACAACTGACACTATGCATGTGGTACCAATAAACCGTGGAATCAATCCACCTAACCGATCTACGCCTCATCGAGATACGGCCCACCGACACAATTTCCATACAATGGGAAATATGTCCACCAACGATCCAAACATCACCGGGATCCAACATCAATGCATATGAATGAATGAAACACATATAACATACTTAAAACACACCGAATCACGATGAACAACTCATCTCAACACCACATCACCGAATAAGTATGTACATGTTTTCAACATCATTCAAATAGTCATGCATCCATCACAATCATAATAACAAATCACAACCAATTCATCATCACATCAAACACATTGTCACACCTATCTCATATGCACACAATGTTCAATTCTCATCAAGTAATTAAATCGAGTTTTTAAAGAAATAAGGTCGGATAATACCAATATTCATCATTCATCATATAAAACATTTAATTACTTGCACAACGCCCAAAACGGCACTAAGAAATGATTCACGGATCAAAAGATACGTTATTTTGAAGTTTGGAAAAATTCACACACAGCAAGGTTCGCTCAGCGGAGCAAGGCATAAGCGAAACCCTTCCAACCCCCTGTTAGGTGCCAAAATGTGTTTATATTTTAGTATAATTAATGGCACCTTTCGACCGTTTTTATCGGATATTCGTACAATTCCCTGAAGTTTTAGATAATTATTTATAGTTTATAATATTAAGCTTTCATTTTATGTTAATATGTGTTTTAGTTATGATTTTGTAGGTTTTAGCCAATTTTGGGGAAGTTTGGAGCTTGTTTTGAGCTTTGCAAGAGAGTGCCTGGCAGAAGTAAGCGCGCGTCGCGCGGAGATGTGGGCGCATCGCGCCCTGGGCAAGATATTTTGGAGCTTCAAAGCAGAGAGTTGCGCGCATCACGCGCATGGGCGGTTTAAATTTCTTAAGTGTATTGGCGCGAAGCGCGCTGGAGGGCGCGACGCGCCCTGGACAGAAAATGATTTTACTATATAAAGAGTAGTTCTGATTTTTGGAGGGTGTGGACATTTTTCTTAAGAGCTCATAAACCCTAATCACTGTAGCAAACTAAGAATTGAAGATTGGAAGCCTTGATCGTCGATTAATCGCCTTTGATGCTTGTTGATCTTCATCCTTTACTTCTTGAGCAAGCTACCATTCTCATGGATAGCTAAATCTCTTTTGTATCAAGATAAGATGTAATCTTCCTAGCTTTTTGTATGTGCTCTTGTGAATATATTATGTATGAACAAGTGATGATCAATATAGATGGTTTAGTTTGTTTAGTAAAGCTTTTTCTTTGGTATAAGTGTTTGAGACATCAATATTTGTATCTAGATCTAACTTTATCATCTATCAAACTATAAATTGCAGACATGGATTTAGCGTTTGATGTTTACTTAGTATCGGTTTTAAAAACGTTATTTGTATTGTTTAAAGGATGGAGAAATCGTCGATTAAACAATACGGTAAATCTAACTATATCATTGCGGACACGGATGATATAGGCGTCGATACGTAATTATGTTGATCGTTACCATGTTCATATACGTATATTTATAAGGAGACATACAAATTTAGGTCGATGAAATCGAATCTTGATACATTTTCTTTAACTTAGAACTTTCATTAATTTACTCTTTGCTACTAAAAGAATTGAATGATCTTTTGCAAACCTAAAACTAAAGTAACATTAACTCAAGACAAAATAGGCTATAGAACGGCGGTGATATCACAATAATCCCTGTGGATACGATAATAACGAAAAGTACACCACAATACTCTTTCAACAAAATGGCGCCGTTGCCGGGGATTGTTGTTTAGATATTGCAAGCATTGCAATAGTTTGTTTTGTATTGAGTCTTATAATTAATATCTTGTTTCTAAATTTATTTTCCTTGTGTTTGTTAATTTGCTTGGTTAGTTTTTCAGATTACAGTTTATGCGAGGACGTATACCTGCAGATCAACTCCTTTTTGATCCTGAGATTGAGAGGACTGCTCGTAGAGAGAATAGCAAAACTCGTAGGAGGAGACAACTAGCTAGGGAAAGAAGACAACAACAAGAGGCATCTTCTTCTTCAACTCCGGTTGAAAACTTAGTTGAGGGAGAAATGGCAGGAGAGATCCCTAATGTTCCAGCTCGAGGGCCTTGTGTTAATAGCCCTCGACTCAATGCACAATTTGCTCGTGATCAAGCCAATGGAAGAAACTCCGAGATGAAGACGGGGTTACTTCAATTATTATACCAAAATCCGTTCACAGGGGCAGATCACGAGGATCCATTTACTCATCTAACAAAGTTCTACGAGATCGCCGAAACAATTGGTGCTCCGGAAGACCAAGAAGAACAGGTGTTCAGGAGACTTTTTCCTCATTCCTTAATTGGAAAAGCTAAGGAATGGTACCTTGATCAACCAAATAATGTCATGACAAATTGGAACGAGTTAGAAGAGAAGTTCTTGGATCGGTTCTTTCCTCACAATAGGTTCATGGAAGCGAAAACTTCTATTGCGGTGTTCTCTCAAGGTTCGAATGAATCTCTCAATGAAGCATGGGTGTGGTGTCGTTTTCTTTTACCTCCCCGTTTCACTTGGGAGGACGGCACGCTAGACCCTTCACGCGAAATTTGGAAGGAGAATGCGCCCGTGGCGGGATGAATTTTATTTCAGTTCTTCCTACGATATCACACGAACTTTCTTATTTGTCCTACAAGTAGGAAAGGGGAAAAAAGATCTCAACTAAACCCTAGGAGTTTGCTAAGTGTGGGGATTTCACCTAGACTAGAAATTCTGGAGTCCGGGAGGTCGGTTATACATAGGGAAGTGTTTAAACACCCTACATATCTGTAGTACTCTACAGGAACCTTCTCTGTGTCATTGTGATTGTGTTTGCTGCTAATGATTGGGAAAGTTTCTCCTTTGTGTTAGGAGAAGGAATTGATTTGATTTGAAAAGACAGACAGACAGACAGACAGACTATTTTTGGTATTTTATTAGCTCGCTGAGATTCCTTGTGAACCTCATGCCTACATATCCCTAGTGGAAGTCAGAGCTTAATGTAGTTCGGGGAACTATCTAGGGAAAATAATTGTTTTTTTGGTGCCTTGCTTGAAGCTCAAGGTTGAAGCTTGGAATTAAATCTCTGTTTACAGTAAAGAGGCATGAAATCATCTCTACAGAGAGGTATTTGTACTATTCTACCACAAACATTTTGAAAGAGTGACAGAATAACTGAATTCATTTCATTCAAGAGGGGGACCTTACTTGTGTGTGTGCAAGTATGCCAGTCAGATGCCTCTAAAATGAAAGAAAGATGCTCATCCAAATTAGGGAAAGTGTACAAGTCTGGGGATGTGCCAGAGCATGTCTTTCAGAGTCCTAAATGGGAGACTTTGATTGTAATTGAAATTGAAATGTTTGTTTGTTTGAATGTGGTAGAGTAGTAAAAATATCTCTCTATAGAGATAAGCTATGTCTATCTACTGTATAAAAGATTTGAATTTAGCTGGCTTGTATGAGGCCCAAGCTTGAGGCTTTTTGATTGATTAATTAATATTATTGACTCTGGGAGATGACTCCATTGAGGATTAATTACAGGGTATTTTAGTGTTCTGTACAAAGCCCAGAATTGAGGCTGACTCTATTTGGAGAGTGTTTATTTGATGGATTTTATTTGGTGTTCTGTACAAAGCCCAGAATTGAGGCTGACTCTATTTGGAGAGTGTTTATTTGATGGATTTTATTTGGTGTTCTGTACAAAGCCCAGAATTGAGGCTGACTCTACTGAGGGAGACTCTATTTATGTGCCTTGTACAAACCCCAAGGTTGTGGCTGACTCTAGCTATGAAAAACATTATTTTCTGCCTTGTACAAAGCCCAAGGTTGTGGCGGACTCTTAAATAAATGAATTGAGTATGGATGACTATATGGGGAAAGATCCTAAGTGTTAGGAATCTTTGACACATGAAAGTATGGTTTATCTGCCTTGTACAAAGCCCAAGGTTGTGGCTACTGAATGATGAAGAACTCACTGGGGAGACTCTATTATCTGCCTTGTACAATGCCCAAGGTTGAGGCTGACTCTTGACAGGGGAGTTTTATTGTTTGGTGCCTTGTATGAAGCCCAAGGTTGAGGCTAACTGTTTTTGTTGGTTTTAACTCTACTGGAGATTAAAAAGACTGTTTTTCTTTGGAAGCTAACCCTTTCCAGGGATTTTGACTCAGCTGGTGAATTTGTCTATTAAAAGACTGACTTTATCATGTTTTTTGGAGGCTGACCCTTTTCAGGGGTTTTGACTCTTTTGGGGAAATTATCTCCTAAGAGAAATGAATCTTTATTTTTTTTGACTTTTTATTAATTGACTTTGGAGGCTAACCCTTTCCAGGGGTTTTTTATTAAAATGAAGGAATGTGTGGAAGCTAACCCTTTCCAGGGATTTTATTTTAGACAGATGTTGGAGGCTAACCCTTTCCAGGGGTTTGACATTTTAGACAGATGTTGGAGGCTAACCCTTTCCAGGGATTTGACATTTTAGACAGATGTTGGAGGCTAACCCTTTCCAGGGGTTTTTTATTAAAATGAATGGCAGAAAGATTATCTAGTGGAGACTTCTTATTTAAAGCCCAAGATGAAGGCTGACTCAATGCTGAGGATGATCAAACATGGATCCTAGACTCTGCTAAGGAAGATTGATGAAGATAAGGGTGACAGAGACTATCCATGTCTCTCATTCCAAAAGGTGTACTCAATGCAAAATTGAGACAAACTTAGCTTGTTTAAAGTTTGGTTTAAATTGGAAGAAACTCACCAGGGTAGGCTAAAAGGTGACTAAAGACCTGTTCCTATGTTTATAAGAAACCTGATGGGTCCTTGTATACAAGCTCAAGAGGAAGCTGGAAATGCTTTTAAGAAGCCTGTGGGTCCTTGTACAAAGCCCAAGAGGAGGCTAATCGAGGGTCCTTGTTATAGCACAAGAGAAAGCTTATGTGGTTTTGAACTTATTTTGGCTCTAAGCAAATGGGTAAGAGGTTTCACCGGGAATAATTCCTCTTTGGGTGGATGTGTCCTATTATTTGGATTCTAAGGTTTTTTGCCAAGATGTTTCACCGGGAATAATTCATCTTGGGGGTTTGAACTACAGATTTCTAATTAGGAAAGAGCCTTCACCGGGAAGACATTCTCAATCCTAGGCCATATTCCTATAATATATATATAGTTTAACTGTCCTAAGGTTTATACTCAAACGTAGTTCTAAACTAATATATGTACAGTTTATATTTGACAGTAATTTAAATAAAGACTGTAAATTGAAAGCTTGTAAAGCCTAACCTGGATGGAGTGGAGGCCATTGAAGAAGTATGTACAGAGCCTCAACAGTATTTTTGTTGTTTTGTTGATGACAGTTGAATATTTATGATAAACAGTTAATGGTTTTTGAAAACAGAAGAAGTGAAGATGGACAAAGGTCACATAGGTATCTGAAGAGTTTCACCGGGAATAATGCCCTTCAAATACCAGAAGAATGTTTTGAAAACAGAAAGAAGATTTTGAAAATACAGTTTTGAAAACAAGCTAAGAAGAGAAGGTTTTTGGGACTTACACTCTATTAGAGGCCCAGTACTTTACAGTACTGGTGTAAAAGCAATTTGACAATGATTTGGAATGATACAAGGTTTTGTTGTTTGAAAACCTTAATCGTCCGTTTAATTAGAGATTGAAAACAGTTTTGAATATTGACAAAAGTCAACTTAATCAAAGTAAAAATAAAGATTTTTACTTAATTAAGACCTAAACAATTAGGGTTTTATCATAAACTTTATTAGGTTAAAACAAAGTGAATATATGTATTTAAAGTATTTAAGAAAACACTTAAAACATACTATTTTAAACCTAATAAAAATATATGAAATAAATAATATTTTTATGATTTTTTTGATTATTCACAAAATAGGTATATTAAATGATAAGTGTGTGAAAAATGAAGTGAAAATAAATTAATTTGATAGGTTAAATAAATATGTGAAGTTTTGTGAGAAAATGAAAGAAATTGTGTGTAAAAAAATAGTTTTGGCCCTTGGAGGGTTTGAACCCACGCCCTCTAGGTCACACACTCAAAACAAACACCACTGAGCCAACGCGCGTGTGGTGATAGTGACTTGCCTTCATTTGGTTATGTTTCAAAACAAGTTGCAAATCCTTGAAAAATAAAAGAATCAAAAAGTCTGGGGCGAGGGGGATTCGAACCCCAGACTTGAGGCATGATGATACTAAGGGCGTATGGGAGGCCACTAGGGCAAGTTTGTTCAGTCGTTAAGGGAATGCCTATCATTAAAAATAAAACAAACTTTGCTCAGAGATTTGAAAAATGGCGCCACCCTCCATCTTCGTCTTCAACCTCAAGCTCCATCAATTCAAATTTCTGAACTCTCTCAACTCTCAACCATTTGCAATGATGTAAACATGAAACTTGCTCTAAATTCACTCACGATTCTAAATATGTAACTAACATGAATTAATATTAACTACATCTAACTAATTTACCAGAAATCGTGAAGAACCCTAAAATTTCAAAATCAAATTAAATGACTATACTGCAAGATAAATGGATGATGATAGAGGGTTTTCAATCCTCTGATGATGCTGAACAAGATAGAATCGAGCTATTTCACAAAGAGTACTTAAATTAGAGAAGTGAGGTTCAGGAACTTACCTCTGAAAATGGAGGTCGTGAGGATGATTGAGAGCACCTGGGCTTGAATGAATGATCTCAATAGCTTCCCTGAGACTCAATGATGCTAACTGAATGCTTGTTGGAGCTTGAATCCTCCTGAATTGCTCTATGGTCCTCCCTCGATTTCAGCTTCAAGTGAACATGGAGGGTGTTGATTCTTGAGTTACAGATGAGCTGCAGCCATCTGGTTAGCTTCACTATGACCTGAGGAATGTGCCTGGATGATTGGCTTGGCTCAGAACCCCCTGAATTACTCCATGGACCTCCAACTGCAAATGCTCCAAAGTGAGAGCAACAATGGTGTTCCTCCACTTACAGAAGTGATCCAGGTGCTTGGATCACCTCAAATGACCTCCCTTGAGATGTTAGAATGCTTACTTTCCAAAGATGAGCTCTGGTTTGAAGAAAACGATTCTTCTTGCCAAAGAACTTTGAAAAACAATAAGCATGAGAAGAGAAAGAGAAAGCAAGGAATTGAGTTGCTTTGGTGTGTTTTCTGAATGAGAATGAGGCCTCTATTTATAGGGAATTGGTTCAGAGTAATTGATCATAGTAAGCTTGCTTAATGAGGTGAGTTTGGTTTCTTAGCCATGAAGAAAGTTTGAAAATATCCCAAATGCAATGATGCATTTTCGGGCTAGCTTCCCCAACCATTGATCTTGCATGATCTTAGGGAACATTTCTGATTCAGAGGAGAGTTCTAATTGGCTTAGAGCAAGATTCCTTGATGATTCACCATTTGCCATAAATTCAAAAATGCAATCATTACATAATCACATGCCTTTGTTTTTGGGAATCTTCTCTAATCCTTATGCAATGATGAATTTGAATGTATGGCATGTCTTCAGATGTATTAGAGGTCGTGTAGCATCATTTAGTGAAGCAAAATGCACAAAATTGCAAAGTTTCAAATTGTACATGACCTATAATTTCACTTCATGAGGCCAACTTTGAACAAGCATAACTCCTAGCTCAAATTGAATTCGGAGAAGGTTGAACACAATTTGGAAAGCCCTAAACATCTACTTCAAATCATTAGTTTATGTCTTCTTCAGAATCATTTGGGAAATTTGTGAAAAATGAGCCCAAAGTTGGATGAAAACTAGGTTAAAACACTTAGAAAAATTTCTAAGTGTTTATGACCTAAACTTCAAAATTTCCAAAACTTCATAAATGGTTGATCTTTTGAAAAAAGTTCCTTTGTAAGATGTTGTTTTATTTTGCAAGATCTACAACTTTCATGTTGGAAGTTTTTTGAGTTGTGTAGGTGAAATTTTGAGTTCTCACCATGCCTTCAAAAACCCTAATTCCCGACTTTTCGCTCCTTGATGAATTTCTTTGAATTTCTTTGGTCAAATGACTTTGACATCCATATATTGATGATATTGATCTTTGAAAGTCATTTTTTGACCAAAAACCTTAAAAGTCAATGATGATCCTTCACAGTTGACTTTTTCCTGACAAAGTGAATTTTTGGGCTTTTGTGTAGAAACAAGATCTTTTCCTCAAATGAATGATGTAAATGGATTATATTGAGGTAGTAGAGATTCTTGAATCATGTCTTGAGTTTTGGATTCATGCCCTGATTAAAAGTCAACTATCTTGGTGAATTAGGTCAAAACCCTAATTTGTCGACCATGTGAAAATAATGACTGTAGACTTTGAATTGAAGTGTGATGTCCAGTAGATCTTGTAATATGAGTTATTTGAAGATGATTGATGTCTTTGAATGGTTCCCTGAGGCTTTTTAGGGTTTCCCAAAAGTGATCCCTGATTTTAGTCCTTGATAGGCTCAAAACCCTAGTCTGGTGACCTGAGTAAACCTGTACTCATATGACTGGATGTCTAATCAATCATAGATGAGAAAAGTGAAGTCTTTGAGCCTCATGATTGTATTAGGGACTAATCCTTGTATTGATTGATCCTTTGCCTGAGCTTTCTTGTCTTTGAGCATCCTCGATTGGATACCAGATGGAGAAGTGACTGCTCTGGGAACTTGTCTCGACCTGATGAAAAATCCTAAAGATATGCCATCTCAGGGGGGTCAAAAATTAGGGTATGACAGATGCCCCTATTTAAGTTTCTTTTATCTGGAGGGAGAGAGATTGATATCTCGATCTCTCCTGCGTAAAAGAGACTTAAATATCAAAGAATGCCCGAATTTTGGGCGCTCCTGAGATGTTGTAATTGACATAGTCTTTGCATGACTTGATCCCGTTGTCGCGCTTGGCGGGGGATGAGGAGACAAACTCCTGCAGAAATACTTGATGTGGATTCTGGTGAATGGATGGCAATGTTGGATGCGCAATCCATCTTCTTTAACTAAGTGTTGATACTTAGAAAAAGGTAAACAACCTCTCCTCGTTTCGGATGTCCATATCTCGAAACTGGTCTCGGTTGTGTTTGGACAATATCTCAGATAAAGAGAAAATTTCCAACGGTTTGTTTCCTCATCAAACTTCTCATCAGCACTTGGAGACGAGACGCCATTTGATGGTAAATAAAGAAACTTCAAAGGTTTGTTTCCTCGTCAAACTTCTTATCAGCGCTTGGAGATAAGATGCCATTTGACGGTAGTAAAGAAACTTCAAAGGTTTGTTTCCTCGTCAAACTTCTTATCAGCGCTTGGAGATAAGATGCCATTTGACGGTAGTAAAGAAACTTCACCATCTTCCCTTTTGACTTGACGTCTTTGAAAGAATGTCATATGGCCTCATGATCTTTTGAGGGGCTAATGACTTTGTTTGAAGGCGGACGAACTGTTTTCGGGGTGGAAACTGCCATTCGTCGACTGATGCCTGGGGAATCAACGAATTGTTTTCCTAAGAGGAAAACTGCCATTCATCGACTCTGTGGAGAGTTAAACATCCCAGAAACAGACAAACTGTTCGAAGAAACTGCCATTTGTCGATCTCTTGAGTATTTAACAGACGAACTGTCTTTTTCTTGGGAAAAGACTGCCATTTGCCAATTGCTAGGGGAGCAAACTGTCTTCTGTAACACCCCAATTCTACCCAGGCATATAGGTACAAATATCAGAGTATAAAAATTAAATTCATAAAAACAATTAGGGCGTTACACTTAAGTAACCACATAACCAAACATAACATACTCGCAAAAGATGCGTAACACGAATAATCAAGAGGACGGATACACATAAACACCTGAATGTATTCAAACTTATATAAATGCATCGGTAAACAAAATATCCATAACATTCTTCCAAAATACATCGCATGAGAAGGTATCCACAATACATAATACGAATGCATCTAAAGGATCAAATATACATCAAAAGGATCCTATAAGCATTATCTACAAAATAAGTGTTCGATCCCCCCCCCTTAGGTGTTACGTATCACGAGCGGACGACACCAAAACGGACGACTACAAAGAGAGCACCTACACTTGCGGATCACCTGCACATTACCCACGAGTAGGTAACATTAAGGCAGAAGGGTGAGAATACAATTCATAATGAAAGCATGATCAATATAGTAATTCCAACAATATCATTAAGAGCCATATAACCAGATAATCCAATAAGTCAACCACAATCAATATATAAATAATGCGATACATGGATGATAACATAAATTATAAAGACCGAAGATGATGAATGAGACTCGACTATGCGTATGCATGTGGTACCAAATCCGGAGTAAAACTCCTCCTTGTCATTATGACAAATACACCTTGCCGAGCATTATGCTGGGACTTCTTTCCCTAAGGAAAATACACCTTTGTCGAGCAGTAAGCTACGACTAACCGTCATCGAGCATCTAGCCCCCACTGATGACCTCTTGCCACTCGGGCAAATACACCTTTTTACCGAGCATTAAGCTCCCACTGGTAATAATTGCCAATTCAGGCCACCTGTTAATAGCATTCCGCCATTAACGTAATGAAATGTCATGCTGTGCATACAAACGACTCAATTACATAACAACAACAACAACCATATAACTCGGTCACATATCTACATCACACCGGTTATATTATTCTACACGGATATATCATCAAAATTGCCACTCAGGCGTTCATATTCACACAGCACACGTATACCGTCAAAACATACTTGATTAGCAAATATTATTTTACAAAATACATTTATGGAAAAATCATTCAACAACCAACACACTCCTCTTTATCATAAAGCATACTCAAGGGTTCCCATAATACTTCAAACGGCGCGTAGAAACGACCTACGGTTCAAAAGATACAACAAAACAAAGTTTGGAAAAACAAAATTCTACACAGTCCGCTTGAACTCCGCTCAGCGGACCCAGACAGAGAATTCACCAACGAAAATACAGAACCTCCGCTCAGCGGACCCAGACAGAGATTACCTGCAAAAGAACCTCCGCTCAGCGGACCCCCCTCCGCTCAGCGGGCCTGCGTAAACCCAGAAAAACCAGTCCTGTAACAGACCGTCTCAGTCCCCTCTAAATCATTCAAAACCCATTTAAAACTTCATCCCAACACCAATACAACACAAACATGCTATATATACACCTAATCCATGATTATCATATGGTTGGATCATCACATATTGTCTTTGACCTAAATTTCTTCATAAGCAAGAAAACATGGAGAAATGAAAAACAAACATGATCCATGGGAATATCTAACATCATAGCACACATACACACCATAAAATCAAGTTTATATCTTCAAAATTCACAAAACACACAAGTTGCCATTGTTGAACAAGCTTGGAAAAGAGTAAGAACAAGAACAAAACATACAAAACTACAAGAATCATACAATCAAGATAAACTATATTCATCCCCCTTACCTTGGTTGGATTCTTGGCTCTAGCTTGGTTTGGATTCTACAACTCTCTTCTTCTCTTTGTTTTTCTCTTCTTTCTCTTCTCTTCCCCAAGTTCTCTTCTTTCTTTCTATCTCAAAATATCTCATTTTCTCTCTATATATCAAAATATCTCTTTCTATTTCTCTACTTCTCATTTTCCCCCACTCAACTTTCATAATTTCTAATTTTGGCCCAAATGTCACTAAACATTAATTCTAACCAATTAACACCCAAAACATAATAATTACACACATGGAAAGTAATAAGTAAAATATTAGCATAATTAATATTTACCGACTGACTCGACTCGAAAACGGTAAAATTAGGAAAATGTAGCAAACATCACAATTAATCAGAAAAACACATTTATGGGCGTTACATCTTCTACTGGGAGAGACTGCCATTTGTCGACCCTGTCATGAAGGAAAGTGAGCAAACTGTCTTCTGCTGAAAGAGACTGCCATTTGCTGACTTTGTTGTGATAGAAAGTGAGCAAACTGTCTTCTGCTGAAAGAGACTGCCATTTGCTGACTCTGTTATGAAAGAAAGTGAGCAAACTGTCTTCTGCTGAAAGAGACTGCCATTTGCTGACTTTGTTGTGAAAGAAAGTGAGCAAACTGTCTTCTGCTGAAAGAGACTGCCATTTGCTGACTTTGTTGGGGAATCTGAACTATCTTCTGGACGAAGACTATCATTCACTGACTCCGCTGGGGAATCATTTGTCGATCTGCTGGGAGATTCTGAATTTTTCTTTGACAAGAAGTGGCACCTCTTGACCCTGCTGGGGAAATACCAAACCTGTAGGGAATTCCAAAATGTGAAGCAGACTATCTTATCTGAAGAAGACTGTCGAATGTCGCTTTGCAGGAGAATCTCGGCTGAGGAATTCCAAAAGTGAACAAACTATCTCTTTGAGGGAGACAACCATTTGTTGACTTGCTTGGGGAGATCCTTGTGTATGAACTGTTGTCTCGAAGGAAAAAGTTTCTCTGGAACTTGCAGGGGAAACTCGAGTTCATGCCTCAATGACTTAGGCATTTACAAGATCAAAGCCTGATTCGGCTATGCAATTATGATGTAATGTATGCATGAATATTATGACAATGATAAAATGTAAAGTGAATGTGAATAGAATTGTCGCGGATGGAAAATCCTAAGATACGACTTGAATTCTTGTTGATCAGAAGATGTCCTCTTCTTGTAGTTCGAACTCTGTTTGGAATATCTGGCTATCAGTTGTCCGCTGTCCGAAGTAAGTAAGATGAATTGAAGTAAAGATCCGTCATCGGGAGATGTTCGCAAAGCGACCTCATGGGGAAAACTTGGTTCCCGGAGTCTCAACCGTTCTCGGAGCAACTATTTGCATTCTTCCTATTGTTTGTAAACCTTAGAAAGAAATTTCACCTTTATTTTTGCAAGTAAATTCATTTTTATTTTATGAAAACATTTGTTTCAAGAAAATGACTGTTTAAATTCAAAATGCATTCCAAGAAACTGAATAAGACTAGATTGCAAAGGAAAAGCACAAGGCTCAAATTATTATATATGGAATGGTAACCAGCCAAATGCTTGATTCCATGGAGTATTTACAAAGTTGGAAATTGGTAATTTTCGGGAAAAGGGCTACGATGAAACGTGACGACCGTTATCTCTCCCTTCCACTCCGAGTTGCGCTGTATTCGTGCTTCGTAGAAGATGACCTACTGATGAATACTCCGCTATGGATTTTGAATGATCAAGTTTGTCCTGAACACAGTTACTTGCCATATATCCCTAACTTTTGCGTAAACTACCCCTTTCGGGTTTTAAGTCTACCGGGATTGATTAATATATTTTTTTATGTCTCTAACTTTTGCCTGAATCGCCCTTTCGGGTTTTCGATTCACCGAGACGCTCCTTTTTACCTAAGCCGCTCTTTGCGAGTTTTCGACTTAGCGAGCTGTTCTTTTGTTTATTTAGGCGAAGTATTTCTTGACTGCGTCGACGTTCACAGGACGGGTGAATTCTTCTCCATCCATAGTCGTGAGTATTAAGGCTCCTCCTGAGAAAGCTCTCTTGACCACGTAGGGGCCGTCATAATTGGGAGTCCATTTCCCTCTCGAATCTGTGAGAAAAGATTGAATCTTTTTGAGTACAAGGTCGCCTTCTTTGATTGTGCGAGGTCGAACCTTTTTGTCGAAAGCTTTCTTCATTCTTTGTTGATATAGCTGTCCGTGGCATAAAGCTGTCATGCGTTTTTCTTCGATTAAGTTCAATTCATCGAATCTGCTTTGACACCACTCGGCTTCTGTTAATTTTGCCTCCATCAAAACTCTCATTGATGGAATCTCAACCTCTATAGGTAGGACTGCCTCCATGCCATATATAAGGGAGAAAGGAGTTGCTCCAGTCGAAGTACGTACTGATGTACGGTAACCGTGAAGAGCATACGGGAGCATTTCATGCCAATCTTTGTAAGTGATGACCATCTTCTGAATGATTTTCTTGATGTTTTTGTTAGCTGCTTCTACAGCTCCATTCATCTTTGGTCTGTAAGGAGATGAGTTGTGATGTTCGATCTTGAATTCTTCACAAAGCTCCTTCATCATTTTGTTATTCAAATTTGACCCATTGTCAGTGATTATCTTGCTAGGAATGCCGTAGCGACAGATGATGTGATTCTTGATAAACCTGACGACAACTTGTCTTGTAACGTTTGCATATGAAGCTGCTTCAACCCATTTGGTAAAATAGTCTATAGCTACCAAGATGAAGCGATGTCTGTTGGACGCTTTTGGTTCGATCATTCCAATCATGTCGATTCCCCACATGGAGAAAGGCCAAGGGGAAGAGAGTATGTTGAGAAGAGATGGTGGCACATGAATTCTATCGGCGTAGATCTGGCATTTGTGACACCTATTTGCGTACTGGTAGCAATCTGACTCCATTGTCAGCCAATAATATCCTGCTCTCAGTATTTTCCTTGTCATGGTGTGTCCATTGGTGTGTGTACCAAAGGAACCTTCATGTATTTCTCTCATGAGTATTTTTGCTTCTTTTCTGTCAACGCATCTGAGCAGAACCATGTCGAAGTTTCTCTTGTACAGAACATCTTCATTCAGGAAGAATCTACAAGCTAACTTTCTCACAGTCTTTATATCTTTCTTTGAGGCCCCAAGAGGGTACTCTTGCTTTTGAAGAAAATTCTTGATATCGTGATACCACGGTTTGTCGTCGATGATTGCTTCTACTGTGAAAACATGAGCGGGCCTATCTAGGCGCATAACATCGATCCGAGGAATGTCATTCCAATGATTTATCCTAATCATGGAAGAGAGTGTGGCTAATGCATCAGCCAAATTGTTTTCTTCACGAGGAATGTGATGAAAATCTACCCTGTCGAAGAATGGTAACAATCTTCTCGCGTAGTCTTTGTAAGGAATTAGCCCTGGTTGGCGTGTTTCCCATTCTCCTTTGATTTGATTGATGACCAAAGCAGAATCTCCGTATACATCCAAGTGTTTGATTCTTAGATCCATGGCTTCTTCGAGACCCATGATGCAAGCTTCATATTCGGCCTCATTGTTTGTGCATTTGAAAGTTAATCTGGCAGTAAATGGAATATGGGTACCCTGAGGTGTAACAATGATTGCCCCAATTCCTCGTCCATAAGCATTGACAGCTCCGTCAAAGATTAAGCCCCACTGGGATCCTATCTCAGATCCTTCGTCTGGTAGTGGCTCGTCGTAATCTTTCATCTTGAGGTACATGACGTCCTCGTCCGGAAAGTCGAAACTGGTTGATTCATGACCATTGAGTGGGTGGTGAGCCAGGTGCTCAGCTAGAATGCTTCCTTTCACGGCTTTCTGTGCGTGATACTCAATGTCGTATTCTGATAACAACATCTGCCAACGGGCAATTCTCCCGGTTAAAGCAGGCTTCTCAAAGATGTACTTGATTGGATCCATATGAGAGATCAAGTAAGTAGTATGTCGAATCATGTACTGGCGGAGACGCTTGGCAGCCCAGGCCAAAGCACAACACGTCTTCTCGAGCATGGAGTAGCGGGATTCACAGTCAGTGAATTTCTTGCTCAGGTAGTAAATGGCATGCTCTTTTCTCTTTGTCTCGTCTTGCTGTCCAAGGACACAACCCATGGAGTCTTCTAAGACGGTTAAGTACATTATCAAAGGTCTTCCTTCCACTGGAGGAGACAAGATGGGTGGTTCGAGCAGATATTCCTTAATGCTGTCGAACGCTTTCTGACAATCGTCTGTCCAGACGCAACTTTGATTTTTCCGTAGAAGTTTGAAAATAGGAGCACAAGTTGCAGTCATGAGATATATGAATCTCGAGATGTAATTCAGACGTCCAAGAAATCCTCTAACTTGTTTCTTGGTTCTGGGTGAAGGCATTTCTTGAATCGCCTTGACTTTGTCTGGATCTACTTCAATTCCTCGTTTGCTGACAATGAAACCAAGGAGTTTTCCTGAGTAGACACCAAAGGTACACTTGTTGGGGTTCAGGCGAAGCTGAAACTTCCGTAAGCATTGAAATAACTTTGTCAGATTCTGTATGTGATCTTCTTCATTTTCTGATTTGGCAATCATGTCATCCACATAGACTTCCACTCCCTTATGCATCATGTCGTGGAAAAGCGTAGTCATGGCCCTTTGATAAGTTGCCCCTGCGTTCTTTAGTCCAAAAGGCATAACTCGATAGCAGAACGTGCCCCAAGGGGTGATGAAAGCTGTTTTTTCCATGTCTTCAGGTGCCATTTTGATTTGGTTGTATCCTGAAAATCCGTCCATGAACGAGAAAACTTTGGATTTTGCTGTACTGTCTACCAACATATCAATATGTGGTAAAGGAAAATCATCCTTAGGGCTAGCTTTGTTCAAATCTCTGTAGTCGACGCACATGCGGACTTTTCCGTCTTTCTTAGGAACGGGAACAATGTTAGCTAACCACTGAGGGTATTCTGAAGTGACGAGGAAACCTGCGTTGATCTGCTTTTGAACTTCCTCTTTGATTTTCAGGGCCATCTCCGGATGAGTTCTTCTTAATTTTTGCTTGACCGGAGGGCATTCTGCTTTTAATGGCAAGTGATGCTCCACTATACTGGTATCCAACCCTGGCATATCCTGATAAGACCAAGCGAAGACATCTGAGAATTCTTTGAGTAGCTGTATCAAACTCTCTCTGATCTCTGAACTGAGTGAAGCTCCAATCTTAACCTCTTTTCTGTTTCCATTGGAACCAAGGTTAATGATCTCTAGAGGCTCATTGTATGGCTGAATGGCCTCTTCCTTTTGTTGAAGTAGCCGTGAAATTTCCTTTGATATTTCTTCGTCTTCTTCTTCCTCTGCCTCGAATACAGGAAACTCAAAGCTTGGAGAAGTCATACGGTCGCACGTTTCAACGGGGTATTTTATGATTAATCTGCATATGTGTGATAAGTTTTATTTAGACAACGAGGGAAGACTCGGTGTATGCAGTTAATGAAATTTTTTGATGTTTTTTTTTTTTTTTTTTTTTTAAGGGTGTTTTTTAGGATTACCAATTTCCGAAAAAAGAAAAGGAAAAACTGAACGAAGGAACAGAATGACATTTTTATTTATTGACAGTCACTTCTTGAAACAAAGACCCTATAAAACAAAACTCTATTGCTTTGGGCGAAGCAAAGAGGGACATTTTCCTAAGAAATAGTAAAATGCAAAGCCCTATGAAACATCTCTTCACCCTGGGCTATGGTGAGAGGACAAAATAACGGTGAAAGTTCCTACTTAGGAGTGCGAACAACAGTTGAAACTTCAACAGCTGTCCAGTAGTGGCGAACCCCATTGTGCACTAAGTAATCTGGAACCTTAGGCTTAAGCTGGCCTGTGGTAGGTCTTGATTTACCAACCACTGTCTTTGCAACACTCAGACGATCTTCTTCTACTTCAGCAGACTGAGCAGTGTGAGCATACCCATTTCCAAGTGGAGTATGTCGGTTTTTCTTTTGAGGAAACTTCCAATCTTCTGAATGGAGAGACTCGTTGTCGGAGACACTTTCGAGATCGTCCTCTTCTGTATTTTGGTCTTGCTCTTCTCCCAAGATGGCATTGACTAGATATGTGAACTCTAGATCCGTAGCCTCGGAAGGTGACTTGGGGATATAATCCTCAATGATGATTTCACCAGTCGATGATGATGAATAGCAAGGGTTATACATCTCTTTTGGCTGAGAGAGGTACTCATAATCAATGTTCCATCCAGTTGGAACAATGTCTTCAAGAGAGATTCTTGAACTTTCAGGAGCGGAGTATTTCACCATGTAGTCGAATTTTCCGCTTGGTTCTCCTAATGTATCCCAAGTCTCTTCGGGGATAGGAGGAACTTCTTCTGATGAACCATGAATTCTGGTGGTGAAGCTGTCAGTAACTTCATCACTGCTTGGTTGAGTCTTACTTTCAGATCCTTTAGTCGGATAACAGCAAGGTGATTCAGACTCTGGTAGGGAGATGTATCCTGCTTTGTTAAGATAGGATAACCATTCCTCTTCATCGGTGTTTTCCGTACCGATGGTATTGACTGTTTGTTGAACAGGTTGAAGAAAACCTCCACTGCAGAAAGTTTCTTGAATTGGGAGAACTACCTCAATCCCTGGAATAGTCTTTGATGATGTTGGAAAGAATCCAACTCCTGTTCTGTTCTTGTTGTTGGTAGGAATATTAATGTGTCCCCAACCACTGGTAGTACCATCCTTTACAACTTGGATTGCATCTTTGTATGAAGAGATAGACGCTGCTTTCTCCTTTCCTTTGTCTAAGGAAAGTGTTTGGAATTTAGTTCCAACAACTTCTTTTGGTTCTATGTCGGAGAATGATGACAGGTTGCTGACGATCAGAGCTCGTTCTCCACATACGGTTACCAATTTGTCATTTCTTATGAACTTCAGTTTCTGATGAAGTGTTGAAGTAATTGCCCCAGCCTCATGAATCCATGGGCGACCTAGCAAACAACTGTATTGTGCTGGAATGTCCATAACCTGGAAAGTGATTTTGAACGTCTGAGGTCCAATAGTTATGGGAAGATCCACTTCTCCGAAAACTGACTTTCTTGATCCATCAAATGCTTTGACGATGACATGACTTTTTCTTAGAGGGTAATCTTCGAAGGATAATCTTGACAATGTTGATTTAGGCATGACGTTGAGAGAGGATCCATTGTCTATTAGGACTCCTGTGAGTGTATCACCCATGCAGCCAACTGAGATGTGAAGTGGAAGATTATGGTCTACTCCTTCTTCAGGAAGATCTTCGTCACAGAAACTTAGGTTAGTTCCGGCGGAGATGTTGGCAACGATGTTGTTGAATTGGCTTATTGTGACGCTTGGTTCTACGAAAGCTTGTTCCAAAACTTTCTGTAGAGCTTCCCTATGAGCTTCAGAACTCAATAGCAGGGAAAGAACGGAAATCCTAGACGGAGTATGTAGTAATTGATCTACAATGTTGTATTCACTCCTCTGGATTAACTTCAAGATTTCATCATTTTCTTTCGCTTGAACAGCATTGGTCGGATGATTGTCTTGCCTATGTGGTACTTCCTCCGAAGGTTTCTCCACATTTTCTGTTGTTCTGTTGAAGACTCGTCCACTTCTGGTGACTCGACTAACATCGGCAATGTTGACAACAGACGGTAATGGTATTTCCTTACCATTTTCAATGAATGTAGCGTTGTACTTGTATGGTATAGCCTTGCTGGACTCATACGGTACAGGACCTGGTAAGTAGATGACTAGTGGAGCAACTGCTGTCTTCCTGCTATCATACTTAACTTGCATTGGTTCATCTTGATTAATTTGAGGAGATACGGTAAAGACTTCATCATCTTCTCTGTTGGCAAGAACAGTAATGGTATTGTCATCCATCAGCTTTTGAATGTCGTTGCGAACACGCAAACATCCTCGTGAATTTCTTCGACAGATTTCGCATCTACTGTAAGCGTGGGAATCTGTTCCAAAGTAGGCAAGTCCATTTAAAGTTTTATGGAACCTGACTACCGATCCTTCAAAGTCTTCAACTTTGTAGATCCTGTATTCTCCTGGACATCCTTGAACCATGTTGATGTCATGTTCAGTTCTGACTCGGATATGTTGAATCCATCCTAAGTCCATTTGTTCTTGTAATGCAGCTTGAACTATGGCACATCCTTGATTATTCTTTGGACAAATTTCACATGTGAAGTAGTTGTGAGGTGGTACATGACCGTACCCAGCTTGTCTAGCGTGCATCCTGACAAGATTTTCCCCTACCTGACGAATGTCGTAGATTTGAATGACATTGGGGTGCTGGTCTATCAGATTTACTGAAGCTTCTTTGTGCTGCGGCAAAGGATTTGCTTGGACGTTTGGATTAGTATCTTTGAAGGATAGCATTCCGCTCTTCACTAATCGTTGGACGTCAATCTTGAAAGAGAAACAGTTCTCAATATTGTGACCTGGTGCCCCCTGATGATAGGGACAAGATTGGTCAGCCTTATACCATGGTGAGGAACTGTTTGTAGGATTTGGAGGACTCCTCGTCTGAATGAGTCCTTTTGCCAGTAATGTTGGAAACAATTCTGCATACGGCATTGGTATGGGGTCAAAGGCAGGATACCTTGGAGCCCGATTGTTGTAATTTGGAGGTCGAACCTGCTGCTGAGGTTGCTGCGACCTTTGTTGAATTTGTTGTTGCGAGACCTGAGGTTGATAAGCTGGCGCTGAGTTAACAACCGGAGTTATTGTTGCAACTTGAGGTTGGAATTTCTTCTTGATTTTGTGCAAGACATTGCTGACATCTTGATCCTTTTTCTTCTGGAAAGAACTTCCATACTTCCTTGGACCAACAGAAGATTCTGGTTCTTTGTTCAAGCGTCCTTCTCGAACTGCTTCTTCTAAACGCACACCCATGTTTACCATCTCGGTAAAGTCACTTGGTGCACTTGCAACCATTCGTCCGTAGTAAAATGGACTTAAAGTTTTGAGATAGATTTTTGTCATTTCTTTCTCTTCAAGTGGTGGACAAATTTGAGCAGCAACTTCACGCCATCTCTGTGCGTATTCCTTGAAGCTTTCTCTATCCTTTTGAGTCATGGCCCGGAGTTGATCTCTGTCGGGAGCCATATCCAGATTGTACTTATACTGTTTGACGAAGGCCTCTCCGAGGTCTCGAAAAGTACGAATCTCTGAACTATCCAAGTTCATGTACCATTTGAGTGCAGCACCAGTCAGGCTGTCTTGAAAATAATGAATGAGTAATTGTTGATTATCTGTCTGAGTTGACATTCTTCGAGCGTACATCACAAGATGACTTTGTGGGCATGAATTCCCTTTGTACTTCTCGAATTCTGGTACTTTGAATTTGTGAGGAATCTTGACATTTGGAACCAGACAGATGTCTGCAGCATTCTTTCCAAATAGATCTTGTCCTCGGAGAGTCTTGAGTTCCTTCTGCATTTGCAGAAACTGTTCTTGGAACTCGTCCAATCTTTCATACACGCCAGCATCCTCACTTGGAGCGTGATGATGTACTTGTCCGCCCTGCGGGGGAAAAGTATGCATAATGGGCTGTGGAGAAGCCATGACAGCAGATCTTGGAATCTCAGCATTTTGTTGTGCGAAACCCATTGCCGTTGCTCTTGGAACTTCAATTTCCAGAGGTTTGTAACCCTCCGGTGGACGCATATCCATGGTGACTTTTGGAGCTTCAGAAGCTGGAGGTATGTAACCTTCTGGAGTAAAGTTATACGGCATGCCCCAAGGTCGATCAGGCGGCATGGTATACTGAGGAACAGGAGTAGAAACAATCTCGGAAACCACAGTCCTTTGTGGTTCTTCTGGCGTTGGTCGATTCTGCGCAACTACCAGGGCTTCTACCATACTATTGAGTCTTTCAACAGTACCTTTGAGAGTATTAATCTCTTCTCTGAGTTCTTCATTCTCTTGCTCAAAGTCTTCCATTCTTTTCTTGCGACTTGAACGAGTGTTGTATGGATGAGACAACTTGAAAGTCTTGGTTCACCTCCTTCTCCTCCTCTCTTTCTGGAGAAAGGAAAGTAACTCTTAGATCCGCGACAATTCTCGTGTCAGTGCGTACGACTAAAGCGATGCATGATATGCAATTAAGTTATTATTTTTCAAGGAAACACCATAATTACGTTATGAAACATCAAACTTTTATTAATTAAGCGAAAACGCCGTTTTTACACACTTTGAAAATGGAAATACAGAGAAACTGAGAGAAAGGACTCTAAAACTTTGATGATGAGCCGACTTCACGTTCTAACATCTTCTTCTGTTTCTTGAGCTGAGCGTTCTCTGACGTGAGCTGATCGATGATCCAGGAAGCAGGAGGGATATGATGAGAAAGTGACGATTGTGTCACTTGTCGATCGAGTACTTCAAGTAACTCATCCTTCCTTCTTAGGATGTTCTGAATCTCAACGTTTTCTGTGTTGACGATTCGATACTTGTTCCTCCAAGCATTCCTTTCTTGGCATACCTTGTTTAATGCCTCTTGCAGTTTTTCAACATCGGTGGAGAAAAGGTAAATTGGTTCCCTTAGGGGAATAGGTTCTTGACGTTGATATGGCATCCTGAGCTTGAATGCTCTGACGCGTACCCATTGAAGGTAAGGATCCAGGGAGATGCAAAGATGTTTTCCTAACAATCTTCTCCCTTTGCTGTGAACAAGACGCCAGGCTTGGACAATTTCCTTCTTCAGCATGTTGCCATGATCGTCGATGTTCTTGAAGAACAGATCTTCCAATTGGATGTTACTTGGAATGTTTTTCATGGGATAGCCGTATTGACGACGGGCTAAAGCTGGATTGTAACTGATTCCTCCCTTAGTTCCAATAAGGGGTACGTTGGGGAAATTTCCGCAACTGAAGATGATCTTGGTTTCGTCGTTGTCAGGACTACACCAATCAATGTCTGTATGAGTGAGAGATATGATTTTCTGTGACCAGTAAAGGCCATCCCTCATATTCCAGAAAGTGCTAGACTTTGGCAGGTGTGAAACGAACCATTCGTATAACAACGGTATGCAGCATGTGATTAATCCTCCTCGCTGCAGGTTTCTTGAATGCACAGAGTGATAAGCATCCGCAAGCAAGGTTGGAACTGGATTTCCAATTAAGAAGATCTTAATTACGTTGATGTCGACGAAATCGTTAATGTTAGGGAACAAAAACAATCCGTAGATAAGCAAAGCCAAGACTTCCTCAAAAGCGCTCATATCTTGGATGCTGACGAAGTACCGAGCTTGATCAAACAGGAATTTGGAGGGCAATCCTTGAATTCCTCCTCTACTCACCATATGAGTTCTGATGTCGACTACGTTCAAAGGAGTAGTTGCAGCAATGATAATGTCGTCAGGATTCTTTTCCAAACCGGAGTACGGATCTTGCGCGTACACGGGTATTTCAATCAGACGAGAGTACTCCTCTAACGTAGGCATGAGCTGATAATCTGGAAAGGTGAAGCAGTGATACGTTGGATCGTAAAACTGTACCAAGGTGGGAAGGATCCCATCCACAATGTTGGTATTGAGCAAAGGCAGAAGTTTTCCATACTTCTCCTTGAAAGCCTGGGGGTTGACCACCAGTTTTCCGAGCTTTCCCAGTTCCTCGACCTGGGGAATCTTGAAGGTGTATTTCCTAGCTCTCTTTCTTCCGTAATCCATAATATAGATCCTTAAGTCCTTTCTCCGTTTCTCTCTTTCTCTCTGAAGTTCAAAACGTTCGTTATTTAGTTTCCTTGAAAAACGACTCGAAAAAAGACTCTTTTTGTTTTAGTTTTTTATTAATGAATGATGCATGAATGCATGAATGCACACACAAGAGTTTTAAACAAACATGGCGTTGAAGGGTATAGTGGTCATGAAGTTAAAACGCAATCCCCGCCCCAATGGTAAACTAAGGTTAAGGATTTTTGTACCTGTAGAACGGGTTCTAGGGATCTCAGAGTTTTTGCTCAACCTTAAAGATACGTTGATTGGTATCTATAAGAGAGTTTTCTCTGAGTGTAGTATCTGCGTGACAATTACTTCCGTAATCACCGCTCTACGTCCTAAAAAAGGCTTTAAGTGGGGTTAATGTGTTTCTAGGTCCTCCTGGTACAAATCAGTCTCGGAATGCAGTGGCGCAGTTAATCACAACCAGCCAGGCAAATCCCAAGAGTAGAATTGCAAACCAATATTAGAGGGCCTTCACCGGGAAGACATCCTCCATCCTATCTTATGTTGCACTCAAATCCGGGTATAGGATTTCTCACCACAAGGGGGAATCAAGCCCTTTCCCGATACAGAATAAACAAAATAAACAAATATAAATGCAGCAAACACATGATATGACACAGAGGTTAGGCAGGACCTCTCTTGTTTGAGGGGGAATTTGGCATCCCTAATTCCTCATTGGGGCTGGACCAGCAACAGGTCAACCATTGGTTTGGATGAAAAACCAAGGTTTTGAACACTTATATCCCCAGCAGAGTCGCCATTTTTCTATGGTGTCATTTTCTTTTACCTCCCCGTTTCACTTGGGAGGACGGCACGCTAGACCCTTCACGCGAAATTTGGAAGGAGAATGCGCCCGTGGCGGGATGAATTTTATTTCAGTTCTTCCTACGATATCACACGAACTTTCTTATTTGTCCTACGAGTAGGAAAGGGGAAAAAAGATCTCAACTAAACCCTAGGAGTTTGCTAAGTGTGGGGATTTCACCTAGACTAGAAATTCTGGAGTCCGGGAGGTCGGTTATACATAGGGAAGTGTTTAAACACCCTACATATCTGTAGTACTCTACAGGAACCTTCTCTGTGTCATTGTGATTGTGTTTGCTGCTAATGATTGGGAAAGTTTCTCCTTTGTGTTAGGAGAAGGAATTGATTTGATTTGAAAAGACAGACAGACAGACAGACTGACTATTTTTGGTATTTTATTAGCTCGCTGAGATTCCTTGTGAACCTCATGCCTACATATCCCTAGTGGAAGTCAGAGCTTAATGTAGTTCGGGGAACTAACTAGGGAAAATAATTGTTTTTTTGGTGCCTTGCTTGAAGCTCAAGGTTGAAGCTTGGAATTAAATCTCTGTTTACAGTAAAGAGGCATGAAATCATCTCTACAGAGAGGTATTTGTACTATTCTACCACAAACATTTTGAAAGAGTGACAGAATAACTGAATTCATTTCATTCAAGAGGGGGACCTTACTTGTGTGTGTGCAAGTATGCCAGTCAGATGCCTCTAAAATGAAAGAAAGATGCTCGTCCAAATTAGGGAAAGTGTACAAGTCTGGGGATGTGCCAGAGCATGTCTTTCAGAGTCCTAAATGGGAGACTTTGATTGTAATTGAAATTGAAATGTTTGTTTGTTTGAATGTGGTAGAGTAGTAAAAATATCTCTCTATAGAGATAAGCTATGTCTATCTACTGTATAAAAGATTTGAATTTAGCTGGCTTGTATGAGGCCCAAGCTTGAGGCTTTTTGATTGATTAATTAATATTATTGACTCTGGGAGATGACTCCATTGAGGATTAATTACAGGGTATTTTAGTGTTCTGTACAAAGCCCAGAATTGAGGCTGACTCTATTTGGAGAGTGTTTATTTGATGGATTTTATTTGGTGTTCTGTACAAAGCCCAGAATTGAGGCTGACTCTATTTGGAGAGTGTTTATTTGATGGATTTTATTTGGTGTTCTGTACAAAGCCCAGAATTGAGGCTGACTCTACTGAGGGAGACTCTATTTATGTGCCTTGTACAAAGCCCAAGGTTGTGGCTGACTCTAGCTATGAAAAACATTATTTTCTGCCTTGTACAAAGCCCAAGGTTGTGGCGGACTCTTAAATAAATGAATTGAGTATGGATGACTATATGGGGAAAGATCCTAAGTGTTAGGAATCTTTGACACATGAAAGTATGGTTTATCTGCCTTGTACAAAGCCCAAGGTTGTGGCTACTGAATGATGAAGAACTCACTGGGGAGACTCTATTATCTGCCTTGTACAATGCCCAAGGTTGAGGCTGACTCTTGACAGGGGAGTTTTATTGTTTGGTGCCTTGTATGAAGCCCAAGGTTGAGGCTAACTGTTTTTGTTGGTTTTAACTCTACTGGAGATTAAAAAGACTGTTTTTCTTTGGAAGCTAACCCTTTCCAGGGATTTTGACTCAGCTGGTGAATTTGTCTATTAAAAGACTGACTTTATCATGTTTTTTGGAGGCTGACCCTTTCCAGGGGTTTTGACTCTTTTGGGGAAATTATCTCCTAAGAGAAATGAATCTTTATTTTTTTTGACTTTTTATTAATTGACTTTGGAGGCTAACCCTTTCCAGGGGTTTTTTATTAAAATGAAGGAATGTGTGGAAGCTAACCCTTTCCAGGGATTTTATTTTAGACAGATGTTGGAGGCTAACCCTTTCCAGGGGTTTGACATTTTAGACAGATGTTGGAGGCTAACCCTTTCCAGGGATTTGACATTTTAGACAGATGTTGGAGGCTAACCCTTTCCAGGGTTTTTTATTAAAATGAATGGCAGAAAGATTATCTAGTGGAGACTTCTTGTTTAAAGCCCAAGATGAAGGCTGACTCAATGCTGAGGATGATCAAACATGGATCCTAGACTCTGCTAAGGAAGATTGATGAAGATAAGGGTGACAGAGACTATCCATGTCTCTCATTCCAAAAGGTGTACTCAATGCAAAATTGAGACAAACTTAGCTTGTTTAAAGTCTGGTTTAAATTGGAAGAAACTCACCAGGGTAGGCTAAAAGGTGACTAAAGACCTGTTCCTATGTTTATAAGAAACCTGATGGGTCCTTGTATACAAGC